>NC_092807.1:71390285-71427785 GCF_040954645.1 Diabrotica undecimpunctata | reverse complement strand
CATAGTTTATTTTTATTGTGCAATAATAGGTGTATCGTCTATATAATAGAAGTCCTAGTATCTACCGGTATGGATCGTTCGTTTGTGTAAATGTTATACAGTGTAGGTGTCTTTATGCTACCCCAAGCGAGACCGTTCTTCATCTGCTATTCTTACCATTGAGTGATACAAAAAAAATTCTCTTGTGTAGGCATACGCAGACAATATTAGTGAGTTTGTTATCTAAGGGGATACCATATAGTTTTTGAAAAAATATTCAAAGTTATATTGAAAGTTAAGGTGTCGTAAGCGGCATTTAGATTGAAAAATACCACCACTGATACCCGATATTTTTCGTACCCATCTTTGATTTAGTATTTGTGATGTACATCACTTTGAATAGCTGACAAAATAAAGATATTGGCCGATAGTTTTTGTGGTCGTTGGAGTTTTTGCCAGGTTTAAGCAAGGTAACAACTTTGGCTTGTCTCTAGACTTTGGGTATCTCCTAATTTGAATACAGTTGTTCATCATCTGGATAAGCCATTGTAGTGTTTTTGGTCCAGATTTCGTAATAGGCTTTGTGCTCAGATCCTCAATGTCGGTATTTGTATTATTTTTCATTAAATATGTAGATGGTAGATCCAAGCTCAAAATCGTTAAAAGGTTCTCTCAGCTGACTGGTTTTGTCCTTTCTTACTTTGAGTTATTTTTTGCTTTTTTCTGATAACAAATAGTATGTCTATATCTATAATGTGGTTTTCAGCGATCAGCTATATACCAAATACCCTAGGTTAGGCCCTACATGTGTTTCCTATACTAGAAATTAGTTAGATTCGTGTTTAGCTCATATGTCTGATAAGTTTAAGTAAAGTAAAGTTTCTTGATTTTTAGATATACCCTTAACAGTTATAGACATATGTTATTAGAATAGTTGGTTCTAATAAGGACCAATTTGACAAAATCATATTAAAGGGGTGACTGAAGAATTAGCCGATTAATTAATTAATCATTACCTGGGGTATGCCCGATTGCGGTGGTCTTATTAGTACTTCAATCTTCCTAAAGGCTCGTTTTTTAAACCCCATAAGTAATGCGTAATCTTTTACTTTTTATTAAAAATTTAAATTTTACATGCCGTGTATTACTTTTTGAAGATATGTCAAATCAGATTTGTATAGTAATAATTTTAGGTTCTAAAGAGCCTCTTTGTGGAAAATAAATAAGTTTGTGATATCTGTCACAACTCATATGTAGATAATAAAAAATAAACAGTTAAAATAAGTATAAACAATCTTAACTACATACATCGGCGCCACTGTTCAGGTGATGGGTTTATCACAGATATCAAAGGTTACATTTTAATGCAATGTTCTATTTACGTATCTTCAATATTAAAAAAGTAGAAAAAGACATGTTTATGCTTTTATTTTTTTTTATCTATTCTATTTTCTTTCTAGAGTTCCGTCTTTTTTGAACGACCTGTGTTCTTTTTTCAATTGGGCACTTGTCCAAAGCTCTGACAAATACTCCTCTGCTATTTTACATTTACATGACATTTATTATTTTCTCTAAACACTCTGTCCTCTGCTATTCTACATTAATATGACTAATTTATTTTATCTTTCTTGCAACTATTTTAATGTTTATCCTGTGTATCTTCTTCTTCTTTTACTTTTTCTTTTTATATAGACATAACTCTGTCTGTTTTTCAATGTGCCTCCAGTAAGTTGCCTTTCCATCGTTTTCGTGGTCGTCCTACTGATCGTCTTCCTATGGGTTAACCGTCTCTTGCCGTCTTTATTTTTTTATTTGTTGTCATTCGGCATATATGATCGTTTCATTCTATTCTTCTATTTCTTAACCAGTTCTTGATGTTCTTCACCTTGCATCTACGTCGTATATCTGTACTTCTAACTCTATCCCATAGTGTCTTACCATCAATTTTTCCAAGTGTTTTCATCTCTGCTGTGTCATATCCTTTTTGTCCTCTCTGTGTCAGATCTTGTTTCTGCCACGTATGTCATTATTCGTCTGATGACTGTTTTGTAAATTCTGCCTTTCGTTTCTTTTCCGATATTTTT
Source organism: Diabrotica undecimpunctata (assembly GCF_040954645.1). NCBI lineage: Eukaryota > Metazoa > Arthropoda > Insecta > Coleoptera > Chrysomelidae > Diabrotica > Diabrotica undecimpunctata. The sequence goes on along the minus strand of NC_092807.1, from coordinate 71,425,722 downwards.
ATTTTCTCATAATGTTTCATTTAGGCAGCCTGTGGCTCTGTTTGCTTTATTCACTGGATCTTCCACTTTAGTTTCGAGCTTTCCGTAGCTAGATAATGTGATGCCTAGATATTTAAGCTCTAACACGTGTTCTATTATAATGACCTTCCATCTCCAATTAACATCTTAGTAAATTTGCTGTTGTAACCATGCATTTTGTCTCTTTTGGGAAAATTAACATGTTAAATTTTCTGGCGGTTATATGAAATTGGTGCAGCATACGTTGTAAATCATTTTCACTTTGAAAGAGTAGTATTGCGTAGTCTGCACAGCAGATTATTTTTAGTTCTTATTTTTTATTATTTCATCCATAATCAAGTTGAATAATAGAGGACTCAGGTAATATCCCTGTTTTATTCCATTGTCACCTTCAATAGGGTCGGTTAGTTCTTCTTCTACTTTTACTTTTATTGTGTTGTTTTGGTATATATTTTCGATCGTTTTGATTTTTCCTAGAGGTATCTCTCTTGCGTACAATAAGGGGATAACGTTTTTTTAATTTGTGTATCTTCTGTATAACATTATTTCTTTTGTGTATTAAAAATTAAATTTTGGTTATTATTTCTTAAGATTCTCTTAACGTGTTTATTAATTGTCTTGTTATATGTGCATCAAGATATGTGTGTCATAATAGATTGTAATGCATATTTCATTTAATGTAATTAAAGTGCTCTTTGCGTTTGCCAATTACTTTCTCACTTCCTCAGCGATAGGTCTTTTTTTCCTCATCAATAACCTTATCCTCGCTCGATACAGCTATTTTAACCCTCTATAGCCCCGTGTGTACTCAAGGTAACAAAACAGTTTTTGATGCAGAAAACTTTTTTAAAACAATTTCCGACTCTAGTATGCCCTCTGTTAATTTCAGGCAACATTTGGTTATACATTTTAATACACTCTATGAACCTATGACGAAACCTATATGGAAATGTTTAACAGTATGTCAAATGGACATGACTGCCTTATTAGTTTGTATTTTCGATCGTGATTTATTGTTATAAATTGTGTACAATTTATATAAAAATACATACAGAGGCATTATATCAGCATTTAGATATTGATTACCGTTGACATTTGTTTATTTTATTGTGTTGTTTCAGTACTGTGATTAAAAGCAGGTATGTTGCTTTGAATCCACGCTGGACCATATTATTTTAAATTATTTCTTTAAGATAGATACAAAAACGTTCTACGGGAAAAGCAACAAATATCCGAGGAATCCAAAGACTCTGACTTTGATAGTGATAATAAATAAAATGGAAAATGAAGACGATTTGCACGAAGCAAATTAAGACCAGGATACCAATTTAGATTTACACCAAGATGAAGATGAGGGCGATACCGATAAAACAGAAAAACACACTGAACAAAATGTGCTCAAAAGGTCAAAAACGATCGTAAAAAACATTCAGTGGAAGAGTGGTTCCCGAACAGTATTTCCAATTCCAGAATGGAAAGGTAATTTTCCAACATGCAAATTATTAGAACTGGAATCCCCTCTACATTATTTTAAAAAGATGATATCTACCAATATGCTGGAAAACATAATAGAACAAAGTAATTTGTATGCACTGCAAAAGAATATAAATAAACCATTGAATATGACACTCGCAGAATTAAACCAATTTATTGGATCTGTTCTACTGATGTCAATATATGGCTTGCCAAGGACAAGATTATTTTGGCAGAAGGAAACACGTGTTGCTCAAATAGTCGATACTATATCTAGGAATCGCTGGAAAGAAATAAAAACTAAAATGCATTTCAATAATAACGAAAATATGGTCAATAATAATGATAAGTTATACAAAATTAGACCGTTCATCAACGGTCTATTTTAAAATTTTCAAAGTATTCCAATGAGTGAAAAATTGTGTATTGATGAACAAATGATACCATTCAAAGAGGCACATTCTTTAAAACAATATATGAAGAACAAACCCAAAAAATGGGGATACAAAGCATTTGTTTTGTGTGATAGCAATGGTATTGTTTATAACTGGGAATTATATACAGGAACTGTTAAACATCCTCTTCATTTACCTAATGTAGACACCAGCGGTAATGTAGTAATAAGATTGTGTGAGATAGTCAAACCAAACAAATACTATAAAGTATATTTTGACAACTGGTTCAATAGCATTCAGTTGCAGATTGAAATGGAAAAACGTGGACTGCAATGTTTGGGAACTGTTCGTCCCAACAGACTGCCTAATTACCATTTTTCTGATGACAAGAATATGAAGAAACAGGGTAGAGATACTGTAGAAGAAAAGCACGCTACAGTAGATGGCATAAGACTACCAGCGTTAAAGTGGTACGATAATAAACCGGTTCATTTACTTAGTACATTTGTTGGTTCTGATCCTACTTCGTAAGTCAAGAGGTGGGATAAGAAACAAAAATCAAGAATTATTGTATGCTGTCCAAATTCAGTGCAATTTTATAATAAATTTATTGGAGGTGTCGATCTTATGGATTCACTAATTGCTCTTTATCGAACAGACATAAGATCTAAAAAGTGGTATCTAAAAATATTTTTTCACCTTCTGGATTTAGCTGTTGTTAACAGCTGGTTGTTGCATCGTCGTGATTGCGATTACTTTGAAATTAAAAAGCAAAACCAGTTGCCTTTGTTACAGTTTAAGTCCCACTTATGTAGCGTACTGTTAGCAAGCAATTGCCAAATCAAAAACAAAGGACGTCCCAGGCTCAGTGAAATTGAGAACGAAATTGTAAAAAAACAGAGGAGAGGATCTACTGCTATTGTACTACCAAAGGAAGTTAGGCTTGACCAAAGGCCAGTAATTTCTGAAAAAAAGGGAAGATGCAAAAAAACAGGATGCTGTAATACTTCTAAAGTAATGTGCGATAAATGTAAAGTTGCTTTATGTTTTACAACTACAAATATTTGTTTTTTTAAATGGCATAATAAATAAGTATATAACTTGTTTCGTTAGTTTTTGCTAAACACTCCCAAAACTCTTCCCAAAGGAAAATTTAAAAAATCTAAAAAAATTACTAGTCGTTGTAAATGGATATTTGAGCACATATACAAATTAAAACATTTTATAAACAAACAAGTTTACAAAAAAGTCGGTCAATAGAGGGCTAAGATATTTATATTTCACTATATGCTCTATGAGTTGGTTTTCAATTCAAATTTGCACCTATGACGAAATTTATAATATCTAAGATCTGGTGCTTTCATATGAAACTGGAATAAAACACTTGTTAGATAATATTTATTTGTTTTGAGTACACTTTTTTTAGAACCTAGTATATAAAAAATAAATGTTTGTCTGTCAACAAATTTCTATATAAAAGTACAAGGCACTATTATTCTCATGCTGTGAGCTTTGCTGCTCTGTTACTTTTATAACGCTTAAGCTATCTTTAATTTATTGTAAATATTTTTGAGGTGTGTTTCCTTAAATGATCATTTTTAAGGTAAGTACGTTTGATTAAATGAAATTGACATTAATTTGATAGTTTCCACTTTATTAGTGCTGATGGTATATGACTAGCATCTGTTGGTATTATATATCAATTTCAACATGTGGAAGTGAGAGCACTCTCTTGTTAGTAATTTCAGTGTAAATTTTGACGAAACCAGAAATAACCCATAATATTCTTTCCGTGTGATCAGAGTATTTCCGTTGATTAAGTAGTATAGGGTATCCAATATTTCAATCATAGGTATGTCAGAGTGATTTTTATTAATTTTTATATATATTTGCAAAATGAAAAAGAAAGTTCAGTACAGGCAGTTAAACAGCTGATCTGTCAATTTAGAAGTAAGAGCAAGTACCAACTTGCTGAAAAGTATACCCATACACAAAAGGAATAATAAAATGTACTGCACAAACTATAGCGATATAAACTATATATAAGCTACATCTCCATTAATAATTAGGATATACAGTATTTTTTCTAATACACCTGGAACGATTGAGTAAATAGGTGAACTATAAAGTAGGTGAATATTAGTGTGGAATTAGAAAAACTTAATAAATCGTTGATCAACTATTCACTATTAGGCAGTTAATGAGAAATGTTGGGAATACAAAAAAAACATTAAACTAGTTATTTATAGATTTTAAACAAACACTGATATAATCATAAGAATAAAACTATGAAATACCATTACAGAAAAGAAAACTGTCAACTTATTTTCAAATGTACATTGATTTCAAACAGGAAGATTCCATTCCAAACTCTATTTAAAAAGTAAAATCAATAAACAGATAATTATATACATAAAGATTATACAAATCCCAAATATTGGAAAACCTAAATATGCGTGGTCAAAATATTAAAAATCAAAGTGCTTTAAAAAAAGTGAATGAACTCGCCTAACAGCTGTTCTGAAAACAATATATTATGAAACGAATTGGGGATATTATATTACACAAACTAAACTGCTTGTCTACAAAAAAATCAAGAAAATATGACACGACAGGAAAGACTAATGACTTTACAGCTAATTGCCACATAAATATCAATGTAACGCAAAAATACTTATTTAGATAAACGTATAATGTTTCACTAAACGTTAACGAAAAATGTTACAAATAAAGGTTAAAACATGCAAACAACAATTCGCGGTAAAAGATTTAATAAAGTTCAGCACACAGTATAAATTAAAGTTCAGCACACAGTATAAATTCGTAACAAAATTCATATACCAGTAAACGGTACTCGATACAGCAGCAAAGTAATTTGGCAACAAATATGTAGGTTGTACTTTACCCCATTGGAATCATAGTACCCGCTATGGAAAATAGTGTCTTGTTTGACATTCAGCAACCACAAATGTGAAATTAGGAAAGATTAATGTGAAATTAGGCAAATTCAATGAACCGTTGATCAAATATTCACTATTATATACTTAATGAAAAATGTTGGGAATAAAAAAAAACATTAAGCTAGTTATTTATAGATTTTCAACAAACATATGATATAATTATAAGATTGTAACTAAAATGCTATGGAAGAACTAGGCATACATAAGAAAAGTAACTGCCAACTTACTTTCAAATGTCCAGTGACCTCAAACAGGAAGATTCCCTGTCTCCAATCGTGTTTACCATCGTTTTGGAGAGCATCTCCGGGAAAGCAAATACAGAAAATCTCACAGTTTAATAATTAAGGTCCTCATATTATACGGACCTTCGACGATGAGTTTAATATAGTAGCGAAAATAATTATTGGTAAGCAAAAAACAGTAATACATTCAATAGAAAAAAGCGCAAAAAAGGGTCCTCCAAATCAACGATAATAAAAAAATATATGGCTATCACTTTGAAATGTTTCATCGGTCTAAATATTTGGAATTTCAAAGCACTTTTAACAAAAACACTACAAAAGAGAATAACAACAGAATACAAGCTGGCAATTGCTACGTTTTAAGCAAAAAAATTAAATCCAAAAATACATCCCGCAGTAAGAAAAATAAGAATCTACGTACGTAAGTAAAACACAAACAATGAAAAAATAAAATAAGAGCCGATTAAACGTCGTAGAAAGAAATATATAATTCTGTTATGAATAAGATCACAAATCAAGACAAAGTGCAAAACAATAACTTTAGCGTTGAGATTTAATTTCTTGTACGACGGTGCAATTTTTATATACCTGTTTGACCTTAGCATTAGTTCCCGGTCGTAAAACACTTCTGAGGGCTTTTCTAGCAATCCTAATCTCAGTAATAACTGAGTTTTACTTACATTGTTTTATATATCCTGATTTTAGTAGTTCGCATTACACTTCTGGATTTAAAAGCGTTATGAGGTGATACATATATCAGTTTGCTACCTGAATTTTCCCTTTTATCTCTTATGTGACAACGTTATCTGCGATATCTAAAACGCCCCAATTTTTCAAAATTGTATGGGTCTATTGTTACGTTATATGCTCTATTCTACATCATTTCTTTTGTCTGTTAATAAATATTTATTTGGTTTTATCGTTACTATTATACCGTTTTTTTGCTGGTAATAGCATTCTTCTATAGTATTCTAATATTTAATCTATGGATTAAATTCGGATAGCGGATAGTGATATTCTTTACTTTCTCGGAGAAATTATAGTGTAACACACAAAAACCGTATTAAATTGCCAAAAACTTCCTTGCATATTCTATTTATTTATGAGGGGCAGCTGCAATATCAGTACCTACCATAATAATGCATATAGTCGTGGACTGGCTAATCGTTGGATAATAGGAAACATGGATGTAGCAGTTTTAATGGTTTGGTGACTGCTTACTGAAATCGGGGAGCAGTGATATCAGTACCTAAGTTAATGACTATAGGAGTTGCGGATACATTTTCTGATAACTTAGTTCCTCCTTTTTTTTTTTAATATACTATAGAAGTCTCAAGTACAGGTCTCATGTAGTTGTGGAAGATGCATAAGGTATTTAGACATCGTTTTTTGTAAATTGAATATTTTAGATTTTCAGATGTATAAACTTGACGTGAATCAATTTGGACTCATTTAGTTTAGGCTCTAATAGGTATACTATTTGTGGGTTAAACTCCCATGCTATACTTTGGCAAAGGTCTAAGCAATGTCAAAAAATACTAGCACAATTTTTTTTTCGAAAACGTATTTCTCAATAAGTTGCTCACTTAGTTATATCGATAATTCTGTATATTCAATTAATCATTGGATACTTTTTATCTCTGAATAAAAATTATCGGTTTGGAATCAGCTCCTTTTTTTATTATTGGTTTCATTAACTCACATAAATAAATACAACCTGATTTAAAGTAAAGCTGAAGTTGGTTTTTAAATGCACACTTTAGATACTCTGTTTTTGTTTGCCTTATTTTTGGACCTTTTGCTCAAGCGCCCATCTCCATTGTCTTAATCATTAATTCAATTATCTCTCCTTATCTCTTACTAACACCACATCGTTAGCATACATCAGGCACCAAGGGATATCTCCTTGACATGTTTTCGTTAATTTTTCCAACACTAATTAGAAGAGATAAGGGATTAGCACTGACCCCTGATGCAATACTATTCTCAAATGAAATGTATCAGTCTTACCCTCACTTGTTCTAACATTAGTTTTCCATTACTTGCCTTATGATAAAAATTGCATCCGTTGTTGATTTGCCTTGCATGAATTTAAACTGAATATTTCTGTTTCTTCCTGTATCCTACTTCAATTATTCTCTCCCACAGTTTCATGGTGTGTCAGAGTAGTTTTAGGGCTCTATAGTTTGTACAGAGTTTACCATCTACTTTGTTTTTGTATACAGGTACTAAAATGCTACTTCTCCATTCATCCGGTATTCGCCTTACTTTCAAAATTCTATTAAATAGTCCTGTTAGCCAACTTGTTCCTGATTTTCCTAATGCTGATCATATATATGCAGGGATGTCATCAGGACCTATGCCTTTTCTTTGATCATCTTATGTAGCTCTTGAATTACTTCCGCGGTCGTCATTTTCGGCACCATTGCTATTACTGTCTCTGTTGCCTCTATAGATGCTTTCTCAAACTCTTCGTTTAATTGGTCGTTAAAGAACTCCTTCCAGCGATTTTTTACATCCTTTCCTTGCATAAATAGTTTAATGTATTTATCTCGTATACATTTAATCTGATTAAAATCTTTGGTTTTCTTTGCTCCACTTTTAGCAATTTTGTATATGTTTTTTTTCTTAGTACTCAGTTCACTGTACAGCTTTTCATACGCTGCTACCATAGATTGTGCTACCGCTACTTTTGCTTTCTCTTTATCTATTTGATACTTTTGATAATCTTAGTCTGATATTTTTTTTGTCCCTCCTTATATAATCTTCTCTTGTCTTTTATATTGTCTTAAACATTGTCTGACTATCTATATTCACCAATTTTTAGTTACACCCTCTTTAATAATTTTTGACACATTTCTCCAAATTTCATTATGACCTTTTTCCATATTCCAACACATTCTTTTGTTATTTCTGTTCTAAATTAAACTACTTTGTCGCTTGTTAACGTCAATTATATGTTTTTGTGACTCTCCTCGATATTTTGGTTTTATTTCATATTTTACTTGTATATCTAGTACCAGCACTTTATGCTGTTTGCTTAGAGTTTCACTAATTATTAGTTTAGAGTCTTTACATAAGGGATTGGCTTACGATCCATATTTGGAACTGATTTTGTCTGCTTTTGAATTGGATAAGTTGGCTTTCTCTTTTCTAAAAGCATGTACTAACAGTGTACTAGGTATGGCCACTGTTAGTACATGCTACTGCTAATTCCAGCATATTATCTGCCATATTATTTGCTGCTAATAGCATTCTTCTATAGCATTCTAATATTTCATCTATAGATTAAATCCGTATAGCAAATAGATATTTTTCACTTTCTCGGAGAAATAATATTCTAACATACAAAATCCTATTAAATTGCCAAAACCTTCCTTGCATATTTTATTCACTTATAAGGGACAGCAGCAATATCAGTACCATAATAAGGCGTATAGCCCTGGACTGGCTAATCGTTGAATAATAGGAAGCATGAGTGTAGCAGTTTTAATGTTTTCGGGACTGCTACCTGGTATCGGGGAGCAGTGATATCAGTACCAAGTTATTGCATATATGAATTGTTGCTTGAACTTTATTATTACTAAACAGCAATATATAAACAGCACTATATTCTTTAACACAAGAAACACTGTGTTATAAAACAATAATATACAGATTTCCAATTCAAATATTCAAAAAATTAAAGAACAGCTTACTAAAATAGAAATCGCCTATTTAAAATGCAATCCATTAATGGCAGAAGGTACCAAGCACTTCTAGCATATGGTAATGATATTGATCTCATAAGAAACTCTCTCCCGTCTGCGACATCTTCAACAAAGTGAAAAGAACACGAAAAATGTTTTACTTAAAACCAACAAAATGAAAAATAAATACAAGCGAATCAACAAAATAGAGCAATTCAATCTAGGATAAAACAAGTGATGTTTTTATCTAAGGGGACGTCATAGAATTTTTGGAGAAATGTTCTCTAATTTAATATGTCGTAAGCGGCATTTAGATTGACAAATACTACCCCTAATACGTGATATCTTTCGTACCCGTTGTTGATTTTTGCAACAACGGGTACGTTATTACATACTTTATAAGTATTACGAATAAAAATAAATAAGCAAGAAGAATGTAAGTGTACTATATTTAAACCAAGTGACAGAAAAAAGAATATTATACATACATGTACTTGTACTACATAAGACTCCGAAATATTATATCTGGGTAATGACTCACGACTGATTGTTAGTATCTGCCATAAGTGTATCCATGTGTTTATGTGTATCTAAAGTATAGTAGTATATTGAATTCCCTACATTAAAAAATCGAAATATTTAAATTATACAGTAAAAAATTATAATTTTAAGATTGATTTATAAATTATTATAATTTAAATTTTACTGCTTAATGAAATAAATATTGTAAGTCATACACTGTAGCAATCGAAACATCGGAACGTACATTTATAATATAATAAATGTTTCAGTGCCAATGCTTAAAAAAAAAATAATAGTACATAAAAATGGACACTTGCCTTTTCAAAGTTTATAATTTCAGTTTATCTATAATTAAAGCAAGTAATATAAATTACCACCATAAAATATTTAACTACATTAACCAAGTACGTATTTGTGAAATTTCTGGATGACTAAATTGATTGATATTTAAATAAATTTGAAGTTCCAAAATGTACCTGCTGTAAAATTTAAAAATCTACGACTAATCAAATTATTGGCAACATAGGAGGGGTTTAGTTGTGTACGCAAAGAAATGTATACGGATCCCAAAAGTGTTTTAACCTATTACGGAGTCCACTTCATCCGACGTGTTTGTCGGAGTCCACATAAAGCGCTACCCAGATAATAATATACACGGTGTATATTCGCCTGGAGTTAGTATAATACCGTTTTTGTACGGAGCCCTCATTAACCGCTAGATCTATATATATATATATATATATATATATATATATATATATATATATATATATATATATATATATATATATATATATATATATATATATATATATATATATATATATATATATATATATATATATATATATATATATATATATATATATATATATATATATATATATATATATATATATATATATATATATATATATATATATATATATATATATATATATATATATATATATATATATATATATATATATATATATATATATATATATATCTACGGCATTAAGTGAACTCCGCCCATGTTAAAATTCAGGTTCAATTGAGCTCCGTGGTCAAGTGGATACCGATATACGGAGCTCACTTGACAATTCCGTAATATTGGTTCAGTCGATTCATCAACATGTAGAGTTTAATAATTTATAAAAATTTTTTGGAGCCCGTAAATACCCCTGTATCATAAATGTATATCGCTTAGTTCACGTGTATATATTATAGGGGTCGTTCAGATCTTCTTCATTGTATATTTGAACCATACGTTTATCGGTTTAAGTAAGCTCTGAGAGTTTGGCAACTGTGCGATTATACCGTATGTTTTCAACATATACCCTGAACGGTTTATATGGGCTCCTTATTTTTATCTACTGTTTGTAGACAGTGGAATGTCATACGCATTACACTGTGTAACAGAGGATATTATATTACCTGGTATAACTAAGTACTAAAATGTAACTGGTTCTTTTAAAAACAGGTATGTAGATACAAAAGGATTTGGGCTTATTATTGAATGGAATGTTCGCTTGCATCGAAAATTTTATTTTTTCTGTATTTTTAAAGATGTTGTTTTTTTATTTAATATAATTTTATTAGTTCAATTAGTTCAAGAAATTTCGTAATATATTTTGTTTACGTGAGTATGTCTTTGTACATTTTATGTAAGCATCTGAATAATAAAAACTACTTTTATTTTATCCAATCTTCTGCGATATATTGTATAAAGCTTTTTTAATATTTTAGTTCTGGTCTTATTTGTGTACTACATATGATATCTTGATAGAAGGTTATCTCAAAATAAATATGGTTAAGTGCTACAATAGATATTTTTGTGTTAAAATTAATAGAAAGAATGGTTAATTTGTCTAACAAGGTATATTCGGCAGCAGAAGCATATAGTACAAGCGTCTATGTTTTAAGGGCGGAAGGACGTGCGCCTTATTTTTAGCTGATAAGCTTGCGAAGAATATTATTTCTGGTCCTCAATTTACCTTTTAGTTTTAAACAATAATCTGTGACTGACCCGGTGTAATACAAACTATTTTCAAGGAATTTATAGGAAGTCTACAGTTCAATGATTTTATGACAAGATTGGATGTTCAGTTTTGTGAAAACGTCTATGTCGAGGAAATTGAAGGAGCACCCACGAGTTTTTCAGGGGTTTTGGCTGAAAATTGATTCATAGTTTATTTTTATTGTGCAATAATAGGTGTCTCGTCTATATAATAGAAGTCCTAATATCTACCGGTATGAATCGTTTGTTTGTGTAAATGTTATACAGTGTAGGTGCCTTTATGCTACCCCAAGCGAGACCGTTCTTCATCTGCTATTCTTAACATTGAGTGATACAAAAAATATTCTCTTGTGTAGGCATACGCAAATAATATAAGTGAGTTTGTTATCTAAGGGGATATCGTATAGTTTTTCGAGAAATATTTTGTAATTTAAGGTGTCGTAAGCGGCATTTGGATTGAAAAATATCACCCCTGATACCCGATATTTTTCGTACCCGTCTTTGATGTGTTGGGTAAGATTTAGCATTTGTAATGTACCTGATCTTCCCTATCTATAGCCACTTTTGTGTTTTAATTTGAGCTTTTCTTCAAATATCGGTGAAATCATATTAACGATCTTGTGCAAAAGTATTTTAAATAGCTGACAAAATAAAGATATTGGCCGATAGTTTTTGTGGTCGTTGGAGTTTTTGCCAGGTTTAAGCAAGGTAACAACTTTGGCTTGTCTCTAGATTTTGGGTGTTTCCATAATTTGAATACAGTTGTTCATCATCCGGATAAGCCATTGTGGTGTTTTTGGTCCAGATTTCGTAATAAGCTTTGTGCTCAGATCCTCAATGTCGGTAGTTGTATTATTTTTCATTAAATATGTAGATGGTGGATCCAAGCTCAACATCGTTGAAAGTTTCTCTGAAAGCTGACTGGTTTTGTCCTTTCTTACTTTGAGTTATTCTTTGCTTTTTTTCCGACAGAGATAGCATGTCTATATCTATAATGTGGTTTTCAGCGATAAGCTTTATTCCAAATACCCTACGTTAGGCCCTATATGTGTTTCCTGCACTAGAAATAAGTCAGATTCGTGTTTAGCGCATATGTCTGATAAGTTTAAGTAAAGTAAAATTTCTTGATCTCTAGATATACCCTTAACAGTTATAAACATTATGTTATTAGAATAGTTGGTCCTAAAAAGGACCAATTTGACAAAATCATATTAAAGGGGTGACTGAAGAATTAGCCGATTAATTATTTAATCATTACCCTGGGTATACCCGATTGTGGTGGTTTTCTTAGTACTTAAATTTTCGTAAAGGCTCGTTCTTTGAACCCCATAAGTAATGCCTAATATTTTACTTTTTATTGAAAATTTCAATTTTACATGCCGTGTATTACTTTTTGACGATATTTCGAATCAGATTTGTATAGTAATAATTTAAGGTATTAAAGAGCCTGTTTGTGGAAAATAAATAAGTTTGTGATATCGTTCGCAACTCATATATAGATAATAAAAAAATAAAAACAGTTAAAATAGGTGTAAAAAATTTCAACTTCATACATCGGCGCCATTTTTCAGGTGATGGGTTTATCACAGATATCAAAGGTTACATTTTAATTCAAGGTTCTATTTGCGTATTTTCAATATTAAAAGAGTAGGAAAAGACACGTTTATGCTTTTTTTTTTAAATCTATTCTATTTTCTTTCTAGAGTTCCGTCTTTTTTGAACGACCTGTGGTCTTTTTTCAATTGGACACTTGTCCAAGGCTATGACAAATACTTTGTCCTCTGCTATTCTAAATTAATATGACTGATTCATTATTTTCTCTAAACATTCTGTCCTCTGCTATTCTACATTAATATGACTGATTCATTTTCTCTTTCTTGCAGCTATTTTAATGTTTATCCTGTGTATCTTTTTCTACTTCTTCTTCTTCTTCTTCTTCTTCTTTTTATATAGCCATGACTCTGTCTGTTTTTCAATGTGCCTCCAGTAAGTTGCCGTTCCATGGTTTTCGTGGTCTTCCTACTGATCGTCTTCCTATTGGGTAACCGTCTCTTGCCGTGTCTACTACTCTATTTGTTGTCATTTGGCTTATATGATCGTTCCGTTCTACTCTTCTATTTCTTAACCAGTTCTTGATGTTGTTCACCTTGCATCTACATCGTATATCTGTACTTCTAGCTCTGTCCCATAGTGTCTTACCATCAATTTTTCTAAGTGTTTATATCTCTGTTGTTTCTAACATCCTTTTTGTCCTGTTTATGTCAGGTCTTGTTTCTGCTGCGTATGTCATTATTGTAAATTTTGTAAATTCTGCCTTTGGTTTCTTTCCCGATATTTTTATTTCTTCATATTGTTTCATTTAGGCAGCCTGCGGCTCTGTTTGCTCTATTCAGTGGATCTTCCACTTAAGCTTCGAGCTTTCCGTAGCTAGATAATGTGATACCTAGATATTTAAACTTCATCACTTGTTCTATTATCTGACCTTCCAGCTCCAATTAACATATTAGTAAACTTGCTGTTGTAACCATGCATTTTGTCTCTTTTGAGGAAATTAACATGTTAAATTTTCTGGCGGTTATATGAAATTGGTGTAGCATACGTTGTAAATCATCTTTACTTTGAAAGAATAGTACTGCGTCGTCTGCATAGCAGATTATTTTAATTTGTTTTTCTCCCATTTGGTATCCTCTTTTATTTCTTACTTTTTATTATTTCATCCATAATCCGGTTGAACAATAGAGGACTCAGGAAATCTCCCTGTCTTATCCCATTACCAGCTTCAATAGGGTCGGTTAGTTCTTCTTCTACTTTTACTTTTATTGTGTTGTTTTGGTATATTTTATATTTTCGATTGTTTTGATTATTCAATGAAATTGACATTAATTTGATAGTTTCCATTTTATTAGTACTGATGGTATATAACTAGCATCTGTTGGTACTATATATCAATTTGAACATGTGGAAGTAAGAGCACTCTCTTGTTAGTAATTTCAGTGTAAATTATGACGAAACCAGAAATAACCCATAATATTATCCCACACCTCAAAGGTCTGCCTCGCTGTATCTGAGAGACGCAATAATTCGCTTTTGATAGATATAAACAAAAACCCACTAAGACGAACACAACATAAATCAAAAAAATCCGTCAACCTGTCAATAGGGACATACAATATTAGATCGATGTCTACGGATGAATAAGTACATGAACTGAAAGAAGAATTAACAACCATAAAATGAGATATCATAGGCCTATCAGAAACTCGACGAAAAGAAGAAACCCGAATACAGCCTATGTCATACTTAAAATAAGAAGAACATTAATTAAAATTATCTAGGTATATGCCCCCACGACAGCTTATGATGACGGAAGATATCGAACTATTTTATGAAGATATATCAAAGACTATGGAAGAACATAAAAATCGTCTTATACTAGTAATTGGAGATTTCAATGCCAAACTGGGTAGAAAACTAAACAATGAAGAAAGTAAAATAGGAGATTTCGGCTATGGTCAGAGAAATGATAGAGGTGCTACTTTGATGAACTACCTAGAAGAAAAGCATCTATACGCAATGAACTCCTTTTACAAAAAGAAGCCCCAACGAAAGTGGACATGGGTCAGCCCTAATGGATCCACAAAAAATGAGATCGACTACATACTGTCCACGGAACGATATATCATTAAAGATGTAACAGTTCTTAACAGATTCACAACAGGTAGCGATCACTGGATGGTCAGAGCAAAAATTAGTGTTGACGATAACTATGAAATGAAAAGAAAAATAATTAAAAACTAGGATCTAGTAGATAGAAACAAACTAGGGCAATATAAAGAGATATACAAAGACCTATTAAAAGAACAACTTACTTAAAAATTAGACAGTGATGACAAAGATATAGATGAAATAGACAACATACTTACAGCAACGATGATTACATCAGGAAAAGAAATAGCAAAAAAGGATCTAAAAAAGGATCTAAAAAAGAACAATTATATATCAACAGAAACAAAGAAGCTTATGGATAAAAGAAGGAAGCTATAGAATATGTAGAAATCAATAAAACAATAAGCAGAATAATAAGAAAAAATAAGAGAAAAGAACAAGAAATAAAAATAGAAAAAGTAATACAAAACAACAAAAATATGAAATGCTTAAGACCGAAATTAGGTAAGTGTGAAATAAACAAAAAAAAAGATGAAAACGGACTAGAAACAAACGTTAAAGATGACATTATAAATATTATCCACCATTTCTACTCAGAACTATATAAAACAAAAAAGGAACCACCAGAAACAATTAAAAACCAACTTAAGGCTAAAGTAAAAAATGTCAACTCAGAGCTACAGCCAGAAATAAGCAAATCAGAAATAAAGAAGGCATTGAAAGAAATGAAAAACAACAAATCGCCAGTAAAAGATGGAATAACTGCAGATATGCTGAAATATGGTGGAAAAGTGGTAATTAACAATCTGCATTCCGTTTTTAACAAGATATTAAAAGAAAAAAGAATCCCAAACAACTGGAAGGAATCCGTAACCATTATCCTACACAAGAAAGGGGATAAAGCAGATATAAAAAACTACCGTCCTATAACACTCCTCAATGTAATGTATAAACTCCTAACAAAAATTTTAACCAATAGATTGACGACAAAATTCGATGGATACCAGTCAAAAGAACAAGCTGGTTTTAGAAAGGGATTCAGCACAAGTGACCATTTACTAAGTATGAAAATACTTATAGAACGAGCAAATGAATAATGAAAAATGAATAAGAAAATGAATTGACCACAGATATACGGAACTAATAGCCAATATATATAAGGAAGCCAAAACAACAATTAAAGTATATGAATAAACAAAATCAATACAAATAAATAGAGGCGTGAGACAGGGTGACACAATATCACCGAAACTTTTCAATCAGGCTCTGGAAGATATTTTTAAAAGATCAGAATGGGAAGAAAAAGGTATAAAAATTTATGGACAACGCTTGAACCATCTAAAATACGCTGATGACATCGCATTGATAACAGATAAATGAGAATAATTATTTGAAATGATGAAAGAACTGGACGTAGAAGCTGGAAAGATAGGCCTAATATGAATTACAGCAAGACCAAAATTATAACAAATACAGATGAAAACATCACAATGAGGATCGGACAAGATGAAGTAGAACAAGTTCAGGATTATATATATCTGGGTCAAACTATAAAACGTAACAAAGAAAACCAAACAGCAGAGATAAAAAGACGAGTTAGACTGGCATGGGCGGCATTTGGCAAACTAAGCTACATTCTTAAAAACAAAAGATATCCACAGCATCTTAAGACCAAAGTATACAATCAATGCGTACTCCCTGTTCTAACTTATGGTTCCCAAACGTGGACATTTACAAAAGTAAACATGGACATAACCATAAAAACCCAAATAGCAATGGAAAGACAAATGTTGCACATAAGACTAATGGATAAAAAGGGAAACGAGTGGATAAGAGAGAAAACAAAAGTGAGGGATGTTAGATAAGAAGTTGCAAAATTGAAATGGAGATTTGCCGGTCACAATATAAGACAAAAAGAAGACCGATGAAACAAAATTCTTATAAGTTGGAGACCGTGGGAATATAAACGAAGCAGAGGAAGGCCCCAAATGAGATGGGCAGATGATATCAAGAAGCACGTGGGCTCTAGGTAGATGACTATACCGACAGACAGAGACGAATGGAAAAGGATTGGGAAGGCCTATGTCCAAAGATGGACCGAAAAAGGCTAATTAGATAAAGATAGATTCTTGTGATCTTAGTATTTCCGTTGATTGAATAGTATAGGGTATCCAATATTTTAATTAACGGTATGTCAGAGTTTTATTAATTTTTATATATATTTGCAAAATGAAGAAGAAAGTTCAGTACAGGCAGTTAAACAGCTGATCTGTCAATTTAGAAGTAAGAGCAAGTACCAACTTGCTGAAAAGCATACCATACACAAAAGGGATAATAAAATGTACTGCACAAACTATAGCGATATAAGCTATATATAAGCTATATATCTATTAATTATTAGGATATACAGTATTTTTTCTAATACACCTGGAACGATTGAGTGAATAGGTGAACTATCAAATAGGAGACTATTAGTATGGAATTAGAAAAACTAATAAATCGTTGATCAATTATTCACTATTAGGCAGTTAATGAGAAATGTTGGGAATACAAAAAAAAAAACATTAAACTACTAGTTATTTATAGATTTTAAACAAACACTGATATAATCATAAGAATAAAACTATGAAATACCATGGCAGAACTATGCTTACCTAATAAACTAATTTAACAAGGAGTAATCTACAAGTAAAGTATCTTACTGTCGACTTATTTTCAAATGTACTGCAAAGAGCTCTAAAAAATGTGAACGAATTATTAACAGCTGTTTTGAAAACTAAATATTATTAGACGAATTGGGGATATTATATTACACAAACTAAACCGCTTGCCTACAAAAAATATTAGGAAAATATGATACGACGGAAAAGACTAATGACTTTACAGCTAATTGCCACATAAGTATCAATGTAACTATAGCTCACAAAATGGGTTCAATTACATTGCAATTTTTAAATTTTTCGTGATAAAATGAAGTGATTCATTGTTGTTTTGAAAAGGTAAGTTGTTTTTTATTTTTGTATTCCTATTATCTGATATTGTAATATCAACAACATTTTTCATAATATATTCTGAAATGCGCTTTCTATTACTGATAACGAACAAAAGTTTTTTTAACTTCTCGTTAATATAATTATGTAGGAATTTAGATTTTTTATATTGTTCTTACTATAGTGCTAAAGCACAAATGTAGTTATAGTCTACCGTATTTTTTCATAGTGGTCATAGTTTTTGATTGTAGTATAGCTTATGTGTTTATAATAACTAGCACATAGAAAATAATAAAATTTTGTACCCTGTGCTTTATGTTTATTATCCTTTATTGTATTGGAACATCTAGAAGTATAGTAATACATTTTAATTGTTGAACAAAAGAGAAAATAAAAACACTTTTTGTGGTGTGCCACTTAACCATACACAAAATCGTACACAAATAGTCAAATGGTAGTAAAAGTTTCCGATATAGGCCGCCAGACGGCAAAGGCATCGCCGCGCTCGATGTCTATACTATGAAATGTTTTTCAGATAGTCTTCGGATCAGATTTTTTCAAAACATTAAATTACATCTTTTTGTCTTTCTTTATTTAGGCTAACCGCTACTGTTTTTTTTTCTTCAGCGTTTCTTCTTAAATTACATTAATGTTATATTTACAATTCTTTCTGGAACGAGCTATAATTTTTCTCAAATAACCATTTTGTGTGGTCGTGCTTTGGCTCTTTAAAGTCCCTTTTAATATTATTATCGTTTGAGAAATTTTTCCCAGATGACTAAATAAATTTCTTTAACATACAAGAGAGAGGACGTAGAGTAGGGCATACCGTAACTTAGATGTTGAATGAAAACTGCAAATTGCTGCTTAGATTGACAAATACCACTCCTCATACCTAATATCTTTTGTACCCATCTTTGCTGTGTTGGGCAAGATTTAGTATTGGTGACGTACACGATCTTCCTGTCTATAGCAACTTTTGTCTTTTAATTTGAGTTTTTCTTCTGTTTTACCTCTTGAGAAGTATTTTGTAAAGCTGACAAAATAAATATATTGACCGATAGCTTTTGTGGTCGTTGGAGTTTTTGCCAGGTTTAAGCAAGGCAACAACTTTGTCTTTGCTTTGTTTGTCTGAAGACTTTGGATATCAGTAACTGTTGTATTTTTGGTCCAAATTTTATAATAAGCTTTGTGCTCAGATCTTCAGTCAGTGCCGTACTATTCTTCATTATATACGTAGATAGTGGATCAAGCTCAACATCGTTAAAAGGTTCTTCAGCTGACTGGTTTTGTCCTCTCTCATTTTAAGTTTTTCTTTGCTTCTTTGCCGGCAGAGATAGCACTTTTACATTTATTATGTGATTTTCAGCGATCAGCTTAATACCAAATACACTATTTTTGCCTTCTATGTATTTTCTGCACTAGAAATGCGTCACATTTGTGCTAAGCGCATATGTCTGATAAGGTTAAGTAAAGTAAAGTGTCTTTATCTTTAGATATGCCCTTAATATTTATAGACATTATTAGAATAATTGATCCTAAAAAGGACCGATTTGACAAAAATCATATTGACCGGGTGATTCTGATTAGCCGATTAATTAATTATTCATTACCCAGGGTACAACTGATTTCGGTGGTCTTATTTGTACTCAAATTTTCGTAAAGGCTTTTCTTTTTAACCCCATAAGAAATGGCTAATTAACTTTTCATTAAAAATAATTTTACACACTGTTACTTTTCGACGATATTTCGAATCAGATTTGTATAGTAATAAGTATAGTTAATATGAAGTCTCTTTGTGAAAAGTAAATGAGTTTGTAATATCGGTCACAACTCATATATGAATGATAAGGACATAAACGGTTAAAATAAGTGCACAGAATTTTAACTAAATACATCGGCGCCATTGTTTAGGAGATGGATTTATCCCAGAGATTAAAGGTTAAATGTATATTCCAGGTTCTATCTACGTATTTTCATTACTAAAAAAGTATATTTAAAATAAAGGCCTTAAGATATATTTAGATTCTATGGAAATTAGAATCTATGGAAATTAGCAAATTAAAAAATACAGACATAATTATTCTGAATGACAAAATTGAGACAAACAGTTGCCTCAAGTATTGTTTATATTGTAAAGGTTATCGTCATAGTATAGTCAGAACGCAACAAGGTTCTATTGGCTTTTCTGCTTTTTGTCTCCTCATTCCTATTGAAAACTTAGCCACGTAAATAACGTTTTAAAAATATGTATCAATATTTCTTTAGTGCCTTTCCTAAGATAACTTTTTTTAAGCCTACTTCGTTTGACTACATGTAATGGATTTGATAGTTCCCAACAGATAAGTATTGATTGTAGGTTGGATAGCAGTTGGTTGTACAGGCATGTGTTGATAAATATGATGGGTCGGTAGATAGTTCCATTATTCCTAAATCTGACCATATGTTACCTCCCCTGTTGATTCGTGGACGTCCTAAGGGCATTTTTTCTCTCGGGGCATTCTCCCAGTTTAACTTGGCAATGCAGTTATTAGAAAGCCTTTGGATGTAACCAGCGTAACTTTGGCGTTGAGATTTAGTCTCTTGTATGACGTTGCTATCTTTATATATCTGTTAGACCTTGGCATTAGTTCCGGTTCGGTATTGGTTAGTATTCGGACCTTTGTAAGTTGGAAAATAATTCTGATGGCTTTTCTAGTAATCCTGATCTAATTAATACCTAAGTTTTACTTACATTGTTTTGTCAGCGTTCTCGTCACATTTAAGTCAATAGCACTGGTTTAATCACTGTTTTATATATCCTGATTTTAGGGATTTGTATTAGACTTCTGGATTTAAAAGTGTTATGTGGGTTATATTTACATCAGTTAGCTACCTGAATATTCCATTTTATTTCTTATGTGACAGCGTTATCTACGATACCTAAAACGCTGCAATCTTTCAAAATTATATGGGTTTATTGTTACGTTATGCCCTACCCTACGTCCTCTCTCTTGTATGTTAAAGAAATTTATTTAGTTTTCTCATTACTTACTATCAGACCATTTTTTGCTGCTAATAGCATTATTTTGTAGCATTCTAATATTTAATCTATGAATTAAATCCGGATAGCTAATAGATATTTTTCACTTTCTCGGAGAAATAATATTCTAACATACAAAATCCTATTAAATTGCCAAAACCTTTCTTGCATATTATATTTACTTATAAGGGACAGCAGCAATATCAGTACCATAATAAGGCGTATAGTCCTGGACTGGCTAATCGTTGGATAATTGAAAGCATGAGTGTAGCAGTTATAATGTTTTCGGGACTGCTACCTGGTATCGAGAGATATCAGTACCAAGTTAGTGCATATAGGAATTGTTGCTTGAACTTTATTATTATTAAACAGCACTATATTTCCTAGTAAAATCCTCATGACTTTACAGTAAGACAAATTTTCGAACGTTGGTTATGGAAACATCATGTACATACCACCGGATTCCCTAGATCGACATTCAGCAAAATTCTTTTAATAATGATGCGGGAGTAAAAATATAAATATCTGGGAGCTTACATCAACAAAGAATTAGATTCAGACTAAGAAATCAGGGTACGAATAGAAATGTCAAGGGCAGCGTTCTTAAAATTCAAGCAATTGTTCTGTGACAAAAATCTTAATACTGCGCTGAGACTGAGGTTTGTTGAATGTTACGTCTGGTCTCAACTATTGTACGCAGTAGAAATATGGACGGTAAAAGCGCAAATAGTTAGGAAGCTTCAAGCCTTTGAATTTTAGATATACCGGAGAATGTTGAGAATTCCATGGACTGCCAGGGTCACCAATGAGGAAGTGCTGAGAAGGATGGGTCGAGACAAAAAATTGTTGAGAACAATAAAAGTACGCAGGGCTGCATACCTGGAACACATACTAAGGAATATAAAGTCTTCTGCAGACCATCATGCAGGGTAGAGTCGATGGCAAAAAGGGAATAGGTAGAAAGAGGAAGTCATGGCTGCGAAATATTCGTGACTGGACAAAGATGACTGTAGACGAATTATTCCACGTTGCAAAAGACAGAGATACTTTTAGAAATGTGGTCGCCAACCTCCGTTAATGGGGATGGCATAGGAAGAAAAATAATGATACGCTAAACAAAAAAAAACAGAGATGAAGATAGGCGCCAAGAAACTCTGTGTTATAAAACAGTTGAATAAAATACAGATTCTCGATTCAAATATTCAAAAATTTAATGAAGAGCTTACCAAAATAGAAATAACGTCTATTTAAAATGCAATTCATTAATGGCTCAAGGTACAAAGCAGTCCTAGCATCTGCTAATGATATTGATCTTATAAGAAACTCTCTCCGCAAACGACATCTTCAACAAAGTGAAGAGGGCACGAAAAATGTTTTACTTAAAATCAACAAAATAAAAACCAAATACAAGCGAATCAACAGAAGAAAGCAATTCAATACAGAGCATAATTCACTTAAGACCTATTTTAATACATGAATGCGAATCATGGACAGTGACTAAAACAAACAAGGAAGAACTCCGAATATTTGAAAGAAAAATAATAAGAAAACTTTTTTAACCTCATTATCATATTGCTACAAATCCGTATAGAATAAGAACACATACTAAATAAAGAAAGCTCTTATAAATATATTGTTTAGGAAAATAAATCGCTTAAGGTAGATCGGACACATGCATAGACGCCAAGATGTCAAACTTGGTTAAAAAACGTAAACTAATTTTTGAAACCGAATTCAGTATTTTGCTTTAATCTGTGCCTTCTAAGAATTGCAAGGAAAAACAGACGTTGATAAAACTGTTATTAGAGACATGGGGAATCTAAAAATTGCATTCCACAACATATCTCCTCAACTAAGCAAAAATCCTTAACGAATTGGTTTCTAGTACTCGTACAGAGTATATCGGAATAAAAGGAAAAAGACAGTTAAGCAAGAAGAAAAGTGCAAGCATTTACGTTTTAAGGGTGAAAGGATGTGCGCCCCATTTTTAGCTGACAAGCTTGCGGAGCATACTATTTCTGGTCCTTAGTTTGCCTTTTAGTTTTAAACAAGATTCTGTGATTGACAACGTGCGATATAAACTATCTATAAGGTATTTATAGGAAATTCAGAGTTCAAGGATTTCATCACACTATTGGATGTTGAGTTTTGTGAAAGCGCCTGTGTTGGGAAAATTGAAGGAGCGTTCCTAAGATTTTCGGGGTTTGGCTTAAAATTAAATCGTAGTTCATTTTTATTATATTTAAGGCATCTATTAGATTTTTCTCCACTCCAGCAACAAAAGTTTTTGGTTGTGCAATGTATGGTCTACATGAAAATCCTAGTATCTACTGGTATCTGTTGATCATTTGTGTAAATGTAATACAGTGTAGGTGCCATTACGCTACGCCAAGCGAGACCGTTTGTCTGCGTTCTCCATATTACCATTGAATGATACGAAAAATCTTCTGTTCTGTAGATATACGCGAATAAAACGATGTTTACAGTTTGTCATACAGTTTTTGGAGAAATGTCCTCTAATTTAATGTGTCGTAGGCGGCATTTAGATTGACAAATACCACCCCTGATACCTGATATCTTTCGTACCCGTTGTTGCTTTTTGCAACAACGGGTACGTTATTACGTACGTTATAAGTATTACGAATAAAAATAAATAAGCAAGAAGAATATAAGTGAACCATATTTAAAATAAGTGACAGAAAAAAGAATATTATATATAAATTTACTTCTAAATTAAAAATAAAATACTCGTATGCCTGATCACGAAAGATACAAAATTTACAAGCGACAAAGTATTTTTTAAAACAACCGAACATATTATATGTAATAATTGTAATAGATATGTTAGCTATAATCAAATTACCATAAAGTCACCGAAATATTTTATCTGAGTAATGATTCACTACTGATTGCTACGTTACGTTATACGATACATTTATAGTTAAAGCGAAATTAGGTGTTATGCCTACTTATTATTTTAGTATCTGTTACAAGTTACATACTAAAGTATTATAGTAAGATATTGAATTCCCTACATTTAAAAATTGAAATATTGAAATTAGACAGTAAAAAATTGTAATTTTAAGATTGATTTACAAATTATTATAATTTAAATTTTACTACTTTATGAAACAAATATTGTACATCATAAAACGTAGCAATCGAAACATCGGAACGTACATTTATATAATAAATTTTTCAGTGTCAATGCATTAAAAAAATACTAATACATAAAAATTGCCTTTTCCAAGCTTATAACAGACACTAACTTAAGTTTAAAAATAATTAAAGCAAGTAATATAAATTACCACCATAAAATATTTAACTACATTAACCGAGTACCTATTTGTGAAATTTCTAGATGACTAAATTGATTGATATTTAAATAAATTTTAAGTTCCAAAACGTACCTGCTATAAAATTTAAAAATCTACGACTAATCAAATTATTGGCAACATCGGAGGAGTTTAGTTGTGTACGGGGAAGAATACATACGGATCCCAAAAGTGTTTTACCCTATTACGGAGTTCATTTAATCCTACGTGTTGGTCGGAGTCTACATAAAGCGCTACCCAGATAATAATATACACGGTGTATATTCTCCTGGAGTTAGTATAATACCGTTTTAGTACGGGGCCCACATTAACCGCTAGATCTATATATATATATATATATATATATATATATATATATATATATATATATATATAGATCTAGCGGTTAATGTGGGCCCCGTACTAAAACGGTATTATACTAACTCCAGGAGAATATACACCGTGTATATTATTATCTGGGTAGCGCTTTATGTAGACTCCGACCAACACGTAGGATTAAATGAACTCCGTAATAGGGTAAAACACTTTTG
Organism: Diabrotica undecimpunctata; assembly: GCF_040954645.1. NCBI lineage: Eukaryota > Metazoa > Arthropoda > Insecta > Coleoptera > Chrysomelidae > Diabrotica > Diabrotica undecimpunctata. Next base: position 71,400,878 of record NC_092807.1, on the reverse strand, counting down.
GGATCCGTATGTATTCTTCCCCGTACACAACTAAACTCCTCCGATGTTGCCAATAATTTGATTAGTCGTAGATTTTTAAATTTTATAGCAGGTACGTTTTGGAACTTGAAATTTATTTAAATATCAATCAATTTATTCATTCTGAAATTTCACAAATACTTGGTTAATGTAGTTAAATATTTTATGGTGGTAATTTATATTACTTGCTTTAATTATTTTTAAACTTAAGTTAGTGTCTGTTATAAGCTTGGAAAAGGCAATTTTTATGTATTAGTATTTTTTTAATGCATTGACACTGACAAATTTATTATATAAATGTACGTTCCGATGTTTCGATTGCTACGTTTTATGATGTACAATATTTGTTTCATAAAGTAGTAAAATTTAAATTATAATAATTTGTAAATCAATCTTAAAATTACAATTTTCTACTGTCTAATTTCAATATTTCAATTTTTAAATGTAGGGAATTCAATATCTTACTATAATACTTTAGTATGTAACAGATACTAAAGATAGTAACAGATACTAACAGATAGTAACAGATACTAAAATAATAAGTAGGCATAACACCTAATTTCGCTTTAACTATAAATGTATCGTATAACGTAACGTAGCAATCAGTAGTGAATCATTACTCAGATAAAATATTTCGGTGACTTTATGGTAATTTGATTATAGCCAACATATCTATTACAATTATTACATATAATATGATCGGTTGTTTTAAAAAATACTTTTTAGCTTGTAAATTTTGTATCTTTCGTGATCAGGCATACGAGTATTTTATTTTTAATTTAGAAGTAAATGTATATATAATATTCTTTTTTCTGTCACTTATTTTAAATATGGTTCACTTATATTCTTCTTGCTTATTTATTTTTATTCGTAATACTTATAACGTACGTAATAACGTACCCGTTGTTGCAAAAAGCAACAACGGGTACGAAAGATATCAGGTATCAGGGGTGGTATTTGTCAATCTAAATGCCGCCTACGACACATTAAATTAGAGGACATTTCTCCAAAAACTGTATGACAAACTGTAAACATCGTTTTATCCGCGTATATCTACAGAACAGAAGATTTTTCGTATCATTCAATGGTAATATGGAGAACGCAGACAAACGGTCTCGCTTGGCGTAGCGTAATGGCACCTACACTGTATTACATTTACACAAATGATCAACAGATACCAGTAGATACTAGGATTTTCATGTAGACCATACATTGCACAACCAAAAACTTTTGTTGCTGGAGTGGAGAAAAATCTAATAGATGCCTTAAATATAATAAAAATGAACTACGATTTAATTTTAAGCCAAACCCCGAAAATCTTAGGAACGCTCCTTCAATTTTCCCAACACAGGCGCTTTCACAAAACTGAACATCCAATAGTGTGATGAAATCCTTGAACTCTGAATTTCCTATAAATACCTTGTAGATAGTTTATATCGCACGTTGTCAATCACAGAATCTTGTTTAAAACTAAAAGGCAAACTAAGGACCAGAAATAGTATGCTCCGCAAGCTTGTCAGCTAAAAATGGGGCGCACATTTTCACCCTTAAAACGTAAATGCTTGCACTTTTCTTCTTGCTTAACTGTCTTTTTCCTTTTATTCCGATATACTCTGTACGAGTACTAGAAACCAATTCGTTAAGGATTTTTGCTTAGTTGAGGAGATATGTTGTGGAATGCAATTTTTAGATTCCCCATGTCTCTAATAACAGTTTTATCAACGTCTGTTTTTCCTTGCAATTCTTAGAAGGCACAGATTAAAGCAAAATACTGAATTTGGTTTCAAAAATTAGTTTACGTTTTTTAACCAAGTTTGACATCTTGGCGTCTATGCATGTGTCCGATCTACCTTAAGCGATTTATTTTCCTAAACAATATATTTATAAGAGCTTTCTTTATTTAGTACGTGTTCTTATTCTATACGGATTTGTAGCAATATGATAATGAGGTTAAAAAAGTTTTCTTATTATTTTTCTTTCAAATATTCGGAGTTCTTCCTTATTTGTTTTAGTCATTGTCCATGATTCGCATTCATGTATTAAAATAGGTCTTAAGTGAATTATGCTCTGTATTGAATTGCTTTCTTCTGTTGATTCGCTTGTATTTGGTTTTTATTTTGTTGATTTTAAGTAAAACATTTTTCGTGCTCTCTTCACTTTGTTGAAGATGTCGTTTGCGGAGAGAGTTTCTTATAAGATCAATATCATTAGCAGATGCTAGGACTGCTTTGTACCTTGAGCCATTAATGAATTGCATTTTAAATAGACGTTATTTCTATTTTGGTAAGCTCTTCATTAAATTTTTGAATATTTGAATCGAGAATCTGTATTTTATTCAATTGTTTTATAACACAGAGTTTCTTGGCGCCTATCTTCATCTCTGTTTTTTTTTTGTTTAGCGTATCATTATTTTTCTTCCTATGCCGTCCCCATTAACGGAGGTTGGCGACCACATTTCTAAAAGTATCTCTGTCTTTTGCAACGTGGAATAATTCGTCTACAGTCATCTTTGTCCAGTCACGAATATTTCGCAGCCATGACTTCCTCTTTCTACCTATTCCCTTTTTGCCATCGACTCTACCCTGCATGATGGTCTGCAGAAGACTTTATATTCCTTAGTATGTGTTCCAGGTATGCAGTCCTGCGTACTTTTATTGTTCTCAACAATTTTTTGTCTCGACCCATCCTTCTCAGCACTTCCTCATTGGTGACCCTGGCAGTCCATGGAATTCTCAACATTCTCCGGTATATCTAAAATTCAAAGGCTTGAAGCTTCCTAACTATTTGCGCTTTTACCGTCCATATTTCTACTCCGTACAATAGTTGAGACCAGACGTAACATTCAACAAACCTCAGTCTCAGCGCAGTATTAAGATTTTTGTCACAGAACAATTGCTTGAATTTTAAGAACGCTGCCCTTGCCATTTCTATTCGTACCCTGATTTCTTAGTCTGAATCTAATTCTTTGTTGATGTAAGCTCCCAGATATTTATATTTTTACTCCCGCATCATTATTAGAAGAATTTTGCTGAATGTCGATCTAGGGAATCCGGTGGTATGTACATGATGTTTCCATAACCAACGTTCGAAAATTTGTCTTACTGTAAAGTCATGAGGATTTTACTAGGAAATATAGTGCTGTTTAATAATAATAAAGTTCAAGCAACAATTCCTATATGCACTAACTTGGTACTGATATCTCTGCTCCCCGATACCAGGTAGCAGTCCCGAAAACATTATAACTGCTACACTCATGCTTTCAATTATCCAACGATTAGCCAGTCCAGGACTATACGCCTTATTATGGTACCGATATTGCTGCTGTCCCTCATAAGTAAATATAATATGCAAGAAAGGTTTTGGCAATTTAATAGGATTTTGTATGTTAGAATATTATTTCTCCGAGAAAGTGAAAAATATCTATTTGCTATCCGGATTTAATTCATAGATTAAATATTAGAATGCTACAAAATAATGCTATTAGCAGCAAAAAAACGGTCTGATAGTAAGTAATGAGAAAACTAAATAAATTTCTTTAACATACAAGAGAGAGGACGTAGGGTAGGGCATAACGTAACAATAAACCCATATAATTTTGAAAGATTGCAGCGTTTTAGGTATCGTAGATAACGCTGTCACATAAGAAATAAAATGGAATATTCAGGTAGCTAACTGATGTAAATATAACCCACATAACACTTTTAAATCCAGAAGTCTAATACAAATCCCTAAAATTAGGATATATAAAACAGTGATTAAACCAGTGCTATTGACTTAAATGTGACGAGAACGCTGACAAAACAATGTAAGTAAAACTGAGGTATTAATTAGATCAGGATTACTAGAAAAGCCATCAGAATTATTTTCCAACTTACAAAGGTCCGAATACTAACCAATACCGAACCGGAACTAATGCCAAGGTCTAACAGATATATAAAGATAGCAACGTCATACAAGAGACTAAATCTCAACGCCAAAGTTACGCTGGCTACATCCAAAGGCTTTCTAATAACTGCATTGCCAAGTTAAACTGGGAGAATGCCCCGAGAGAAAAAATGCCCTTAGGACGTCCACGAATCAACAGGGGAGGTAACATATGGTCAGATTTAGGAATAATGGAACTACCTACCGACCCATCATATTTATCAACACATGCCTGTACAACCAACTGCTATCCAACCTACAATCAATACTTATCTGTTGGGAACTATCAAATCCATTACATGTAGTCAAACGAAGTAGGCTTAAAAAAAGTTATCTTAGGAAAGGCACTAAAGAAATATTGATACATATTTTTAAAACGTTATTTACGTGGCTAAGTTTTCAATAGGAATGAGGAGACAAAAAGCAGAAAAGCCAATAGAACCTTGTTGCGTTCTGACTATACTATGACGATAACCTTTACAATATAAACAATACTTGAGGCAACTGTTTGTCTCAATTTTGTCATTCAGAATAATTATGTCTGTATTTTTTAATTTGCTAATTTCCATAGATTCTAATTTCCATAGAATCTAAATATATCTTAAGGCCTTTATTTTAAATATACTTTTTTAGTAATGAAAATACGTAGATAGAACCTGGAATATACATTTAACCTTTAATCTCTGGGATAAATCCATCTCCTAAACAATGGCGCCGATATATTTAGTTAAAATTCTGTGCACTTATTTTAACCGTTTATGTCCTTATCATTCATATATGAGTTGTGACCGATATTACAAACTCATTTACTTTTCACAAAGAGACTTCATATTAACTATACTTATTACTATACAAATCTGATTCGAAATATCGTCGAAAAGTAACAGTGTGTAAAATTATTTTTAATGAAAAGTTAATTAGCCATTTCTTATGGGGTTCAAAAGAAAAGCCTTTACGAAAATTTGAGTACAAATAAGACCACCGTAATCAGTTGTACCCTGGGTAATGAATAATTAATTAATCGGCTAATCAGAATCACCCGGTCAATATGATTTTTGTCAAATCGGTCCTTTTTAGGATCAATTATTCTAATAATGTCTATAAATATTAAGGGCATATCTAAAGATAAAGACACTTTACTTTACTTAACCTTATCAGACATATGCGCTTAGCACAAATGTGACGCATTTCTAGTGCAGAAAATACATAGAAGGCAAAAAATAGTGTATTTGGAATTAAGCTGATCGCTGAAAATCACATAATAAATGTAAAAGTGCTATCTCTGCCGGCAAAGAAGCAAAGAAAAACTTAAAATGAGAGAGGACAAAACCAGTCAGCTGAAGGAACCTTTTAACGATGTTGAGCTTGGATCCACTATCTACGTATATAATGAAGAATAGTACGGCACTGACTGAAGATCTGAGCACAAAGCTTATTATAAAATTTGGACCAAAAATACAACAGTTACTGATATCCAAAGTCTTCAGACAAACCAAGCAAAGACAAAGTTGTTGCCTTGCTTAAACCTGGCAAAAACTCCAACGACCACAAAAGCTATCGGTCAATATATTTATTTTGTCAGCTTTACAAAATACTTCTCAAGAGGTAAAACAGAAGAAAAACTCAAATTAAAAGACAAAAGTTGCTATAGACAGGAAAGATCATGTACGTCACCAATACTAAATCTTGCCCAACACAGCAAAGATGGGTACAAAAGATATTAGGTATGAGGAGTGGTATTTGTCAATCTAAGCAGCAATTTGCAGTTTTCATTCAACATCTAAGTTACGTTATGCCCTACTCTACGTCCTCTCTCTTGTATGTTAAAGAAATTTATTTAGTCATCTGGGAAAAATTTCTCAAACGATATTAATATTAAAAGGGACTTTAAAGAGCCAAAGCACGCTAAACCGTAAGGTGACTAAACCACACAAAATGGTTATTTGAGAAAAATTATAGCTCGTTCCAGAAAGAATTGTAAATATAACATTAATGTAATTTAAGAAGAAACGCTGAAGAAAAAAAACAGTAGCGGTTAGCCTAAATAAAGAAAGACAAAAAGATGTAATTTAATGTTTTGAAAAAATCTGATTCGAAGACTATCTGAAAAACATTTCATAGTATAGACATCGAGCGCGGCGATGCCTTTGCCGTCTGGCGGCCTATATCGGAAACTTTTACTACCATTTGACTATTTGTGTACGATTTTGTGTATGGTTAAGTGGCACACCACAAAAAGTGTTTTTATTTTCTCTTTTGTTCAACAATTAAAATGTATTACTATACTTCTAGATGTTCCAATACAATAAAGGATAATAAACATAAAGCACAGGGTACAAAATTTTATTATTTTCTATGTGCTAGTTATTATAAACACATAAGCTATACTACAATCAAAAACTATGAACACTATGAAAAAATACGGTAGACTATAACTACATTTGTGCTTTAGCACTATAGTAAGAACAAGATAAAAATCTAAATTCCTACATAATTATATTAACGAGAAGTTAAAAAAACTTTTGTTCGTTATCAGTAATAGAAAGCGCATTTTAAAAATGTTGTTGATATTACAATATCAGATGATAGGAATACAAAAATAAAAAACAACTTACCTTTTCAAAACAACAATGAATCACTTCATTTTATCACGAAAAATTTAAAAATTGCAATGTAATTGAACCCATTTTGTGAGCTATAGTTACATTGATACTTATGTGGCAATTAGCTGTAAAGTCATTAGTCTTTTCCGTCGTATCATATTTTCCTAATATTTTTTGTAGGCAAGCGGTTTAGTTTACTCTGAGATAGCGCGTAATTCGTCTCATAATATTTAGTTTTCAAAACAGCTGTTAATAATTCGTTCACATTTTTTAGAGCTCTTTGCAGTACATTTGAAAATAAGTCGACAGTAAGATACTTTACTTGTAGATTACTCCTTGTTAATTAGTTTATTAGGTAAGCCTAGTTCTGCCATGTATTTCATAGTTTTATTCTTATGATTATATCAGTGTTTGTTTAAAATCTATAAATACTAGTTTAATGTTTTTTTTTGTATTCCCAACATTTCTCATTAACTGCCTAATAGTGAATAATTAATCAACGAGTTATTAGTTTTTCTAATTCCACACTAATAGTCTCCTATTTGATAGTTCACCTATTCACTCAACGCTTCTAGGTGTATTAGAAAAAATACTGTATATCCTAATAATTAATAGATATATAGCTTATATATAGCTTATATCGCTATAGTTTGTGCAGTACATTTTATTATCCCTTTTGTGTATGGTATGCTTTTCAGCAAGTTGGTACTTGCTCTTACTTCTAAATTGACAGATGAGGCTGTTTAACTGCCTGTACTGAACTTTCTTCTTCATTTTGCAAATATATATAAAAATTAATAAAACTCTGACATACCGTTAATTAAAAATATTGGATACCCTATACTATTCAATCAACGGAAATACTAAGATCACAAGAATCTATCTCTATCTAATTAGCCTTTTTCGGTCCCATCTTTGGACATAGGCCTTCCCAATCCTTTTCCATTCTTCTCTGTCTGTCGGTATAGTCATCTACCTAGAGCCCACGTGCTTCTTGATAACATCTGCCCTTCTCATTTGGGCCTTCCTCTGCTTCGTTTATATTCCCACGGTCTCCAACTATAAGAATTTTGTTTCATCGGTCCTTCTTTTTGTCTTATATTGTGGACCGGCAAATCTCCATTTCAATTTTGCAACTTCTTATCTAACATCCCTCACTTTTGTTTTCTCTCTTATCCACTCGTTTCCCTTTTTATCCATTAGTCTTATGTGCAACATTTGTCTTTCCATTGCTATTTGGGGTTTTATGGTTATGTCCATGTTTACTTTTGTAAATGTCCACGTTTGGGAACCATAAGTTAGAACAGGGAGTACGCATTGATTGTATACTTTGGTCTTAAGATGCTGTGGATATCTTTTGTTTTTAAGAATGTAGCTTAGTTTGCCAAATGCCGCCCATGCCAGTCTAACTCGTCTTTTTATCTCTGCTGTTTGGTTTTCTTTGTTACGTTTTATAGTTTGACCCAGATATATATAATCCTGAACTTAGTCTACTTCATCTTGTCCGATCTCATTGTGATGTTTTCATCTGTATTTGTTATAATTTTGGTCTTGCTGTAATTCATATTAAGGCCTATCTTTCCAGCTTCTACGTCCAGTTCTTTCATCATTTCAAATAATTAATCTCATTTATCTGTTATCAATGCGATGTCATCTGCGTATATTAGATGGTTCAAGCGTTGTCCATAAATTTTTATACCTTTTTCTTCCCATTCTGATCTTTTAAAAATATCTTCCAGAGCCTGATTGAAAAGTTTCGGTGATATTGTGTCACCCTGTCTCACGCCTCTATTTATTTGTATTGATTTTGTTTATTCATATACTTTAATTGTTGTTTTGGCTTCCTTATATATTGGCTATTAGTTCGTATATCTGTGGTCAATTCATTTTCTTATTCATTTTTCATTATTCATTTGCTCGTTCTATAAGTATTTTCATACTTAGTAAATGGTCACTTGTGCTGAATCCCTTTCTAAAACCAGCTTGTTCTTTTGACTGGTATCCATCGAATTTAGTCGTCAATCTATTGGTTAAAATTTTTGTTAGGAGTTTATACATTACATTGAGGAGTGTTATAGGACGGTAGTTTTTTATATCTGCTTTATCCCCTTTCTTGTGTAGGATAATGGTACGGATTCCTTCCAGTTGTTTGGGATTCTTTTTTCTTTTAATATCTTGTTAAAAACGGAATGTAGATTGTAATTACCACTTTTCCACCATATTTCAGCATATCTGCAGTTATTCCATCTTTTACTGGCGATTTGTTGTTTTTCATTTCTTTCAATGCCTTCTTTATTTCTGATTTGCTTATTTCTGGCTGTAGCTCTGAGTTGACATTTTTTACTTTAGCCTTAAGTTGGTTTTTAATTGTTTCTGGTGGTTCCTTTTTTTGTTTTATATAGTTCTGAGTAGAAATGGTGGATATATTTATAATGTCATCTTTAACGTTTGTTTCTAGTCCGTTTTCATCTTTTTTTTTTTTGTTTATTTCACACTTACCTAATTTCGGTCTTAAGCATTTCATATTTTTGTTGTTTTGTATTACTTTTTCTCTTTTTATTTCTTGTTCTTTTCTCTTATTTTTTCTTATTATTCTGCTTATTGTTTTATTGATTTCTACATATTCTATAGTTTCCTTCTTTTATCCATAAGCTTCTTTGTTTCTGTTGATATATAATTGTTCTTTTTTAGATCCTTTTTTGCTATTTCTTTTCCTGATGTAATCATCGTTGCTGTAAGTATGTTGTCTATTTCATCTATATCTTTGTCATCACTGTCTAATTTTTAAGTAAGTTGTTCTTTTAATAGGTCTTTGTATATCTCTTTATATTGCCCTAGTTTGTTTCTATCTACTAGATCCTAGTTTTTAATTATTTTTCTTTTCATTTCATAGTTATCGTCAACACTAATTTTTGCTCTGACCATCCAGTGATCGCTACATGTTGTGGATCTGTTAAGAACTGCTACATCTTTAATGATATATCGTTCCGTGGACAGTATGTAGTCGATCTCATTTTTTGTGGATCCATTAGGGCTGACCCATGTCCACTTTCGTTGGGGCTTCTTTTTGTAAAAGGAGTTCATTGCGTATAGATGCGTTTCTTCTAGGTAGTTCATCAAAGTAGCACCTCTATCATTTCTCTGACCATAGCCGAAATCTCCTATTTTAGTTTCTTCATTGTTTAGTTTTCTACCCAGTTTGGCATTGAAATCTCCAATTACTAGTATAAGACGATTTTTATGTTCTTCCATAGTCTTTGATATATCTTCATAAAATAGTTCGATATCTTCCGTCATCATAAGCTGTCGTGGGGGCATATACCTAGATAATTTTAATTAATGTTCTTCTTATTTTAAGTATGACATAGGCTGTATTCGGGTTTCTTCTTTTCGTCGAGTTTCTGATAGGCCTATGATATCTCATTTTATGGTTGTTAATCTTCTTTCAGTTCATGTACTTATTCATCCGTAGACATTGATCTAATATTGTATGTCCCTATTGACAGGTTGACGGATTTTTTTGATTTATGTTGTGTTCGTCTTAGTGGGTTTTTGTTTATATCTATCAAAAGCGAATTATTGCGTCTCCCAGATACAGCGAGGCAGACCTTTGAGGTGTGGGATAATATTATGGGTTATTTCTGGTTTCGTCATAATTTACACTGAAATTACTAACAAGAGAGTGCTCTTACTTCCACATGTTCAAATTGATATATAGTACCAACAGATGCTAGTTATATACCATCAGTACTAATAAAATGGAAACTATCAAATTAATGTCAATTTCATTGAATAATCACAACAATCGAAAATATAAAATATACCAAAACACACAATAAAAGTAAAAGTAGAAGAAGAACTAACCGACCCTATTGAAGCTGGTAATGGGATAAGACAGGGAGATTTCCTGAGTCCTCTATTGTTCAACCGGATTATGGATGAAATAATAAAAAAGTAAGAAATAAAAGAGGATACCAAATGGGAGAAAAACAAATTAAAATAATCTGCTATGCAGACGACGCAGTACTATTCACTCTGAGATAGCGCG